>NC_054372.1:189784653-189827153 GCF_017654675.1 Xenopus laevis
CATAGATGAGGCCACATGGACAGACAAGAGCGTACAGTATACCACAAATTTTGATAGACAAGTAAAATAACCTTTAAGCAGATATTTGCGTCCAGTCTGAGAAAGTTGGAAGACCGGCCCATTACCGCCACTGCCGACAGATTATTTGCCACCAGAACTTCACTCCAAACCTCATCCCCCAAAGACTCACTCACCACTTACATCCACTCCTACTCCAGCCACGGATACTGCAAAACCCACAGGGTGGCCATTAGATAAGGTCCAAAAGTCCTAGCCCCCCCCCCAAATTGCACCTTAAGCACATGCCTCTTCTCCCTACATCTAGTTCTAGTTCTAAGCCCGTTCTGATGAATTACGTGCACACACTAGTGCAAAGAAAACATTTCTAATAGGGAGAAAGGTTTCATAGCTACTTCAATAATGACAATGGACAGGTTCAATAAACTACATACAACCAGGTATAAGGCAATGAAATATTCAAGTAAAGAGAATCATCTCTACCCTCTCCTAAGAAACCTCAATCCATAACGGGAAAGTTGTACATACACATTAAACAGCTTCACCTACCAGCAAGGGGCTATTCTGAGCAGTCTCCTAAATATTCATCTGATCTTGTCCTCCAGTCTGGAGAGCAGACAGCAGTCAGTGTTGCAGATGGAAAGATTTGTAGAAAATGAAAGTTGTATTCACAGATGGAGAGTTTAGTGATATGAGCAATGTATGGAACAGGGAGGAAAGGAACGCCAATGTCACAGCACTGATTATTTGGGAAGTTGGGACACCAGTTACTCCAGTTACTTCTGGTTGACAGTCTGAACAAGGCACAAAATATGTGTAACAAGAATATCACCTGCTTTACTGGGATTGATTTTCTTGCTTGGAATACTTCAGATAAAAACTACATTCAAGGCCACCGAGTTCAAAGTTTCTCCCATGTCTGTAAGTGCAGCCTACTAATCTGTTTATTATAAGCAAACAGAAACTTAACACTACTTAGCTTGGAAAGGCTTAGACAGCGAACTCTCCATTAAAGGAAAATTAATACAAAAAAATGATAGTCATTTAAAGTAATGAAAATATAATGCAGTGCTGCGCTGTACTGGTAAAACTGATTTATTTGCTTCAGAAACTCTACTATAGTTTATATAAACAAGCTGCTGTGTAGCCATGGGGGCAGCCATTCAAGCACAGGATACACAGTAGATAACAGATAAGTACTACTATAGTTTATATAAACAAGCTGCTGTGGAGCCATGGGGGCAGCCATTCAAGCACAGGATACACAGTAGATAACAGATAAGTACTACTATAGTTTATATAAACAAGCTGCTGTGTAGCCATGGGGGCAGCCATTCAAGCACAGGATACACAGTAGATAACAGATAAGTACTACTATAGTTTATATAAACAAGCTGCTGTGTAGCCATGGGGGCAGCCATTCAAGCACAGGATACACAGTAGATAACAGATAAGTACTACTATAGTTTATATAAACAAGCTGCTGTGTAGCCATGGAGACAGCCATTCAAGCACAGGATACACAGTAGATAACAGATAAGTACTACTATAGTTTATATAAACAAGCTGCTGTGTAGTCATGGGGGCAGCCATTCAAGCACAGGTTACACAGTAGATAACAGATAAGTACTACTATAGTTTATATAAACAAGCTGCTGTGTAACCATGGGGCAGCCATTCAAGCACAGGATACACAGTAGATAACAGATAAGTACTACTATAGTTTATATAAACAAGCTGCTGTGTAGCCATGGGGGCAGCCATTCAAGCACAGGATACACAGTAGATAACAGATGAGTACTACTATAGTTTATATAAACAAGCTGCTGTGTAGCCATGGGGCCAGCCATTCCAGCACAGGATACACAGTAGATAACAGATAAGTACTACTATAGTTTATATAAACAAGCTGATGTGTAGCAGAGGACTCAGAGCAGCATTACTCTGAGGGTTTACTGGTATATTTAATTGGACCTTTCTGATAAGGCTTACTTAGTTTTAACCTTTCCTTCTCCTTTAAAGGAGAAGGAAAGGTTCAAACAATGTAAGCTTCATCAGGAAGGTCTATGTAAATACAAGCACTGACACTTACTCTGCCACTGTTCTGAGCCCTCTATAAAAAGAAACATCGCATTTCTTTCCTGCTATTGTTTACACATGGGCTCTGACATCACACTTCCTGCTCTCAGATCAAACCCCAGGGCTTGGGCTTGAGCATGCCCAGTATCCTTGTCTCTCCCCCTCCTAACTGCTGTTATTTGAGCAGAGGGAGGTAACATCACACCAAACTAATATGGCAGCTGCTATCTTAACCAAGCAAAGATAATTTTATGGCTGTTTACCCAGGTATGGTAAAGCATTTTACAAAATAAATGTTGTAGTGTTTTATCTTGCAATATTGTGGCTAATTTATTGGGAATAAACTGCATCAGTAGCTTTCCTTCTCCTTTAAGGTATGGCTCATGGCTGTATAAGTCTCAGCCTTACAGTTGGAAAGCTATGAGTAGCACAGAACATGCCTCCATTCACACCCTTCCACACATAAAGCATTGCTACAAGAATCTAAGCTCCAGCCACCCTCGGAACGAATCACTAGATACAGCCTCTGAAATGTGTGGGTGACAGACCATCTGCTTGATAGCTGCTGAATTTTGCAAAACAATTTAATGAAACGTGAATTTGAATAGTTTTAGTGAAATGGTTTTCTGTCTGAATGTGCACCAGGAATAAAGTGGTGAACAGATAGATACAATATCTTGATACCATGGAAAGAAAGTCTCAGCCCTTAGAAGAGGTAAACTTTTTTTGAAAGACAAAAAAAGGGGAGAATATATGGGTATGATGTGATTTTCACATTATATTATACAATGCTCTGGGAGAAAAATCACAATAAATGACCCCTATGGAAGGACTGGGGTTAATTTCCAAAATCCTTATGTTTTGGAGAATAGGATGCATTATAATAAAGCCACAGAGTGGTGTAGGTATAAGCTGGCAGTAGGGTACCATATTTATATGTCTGGGAAGTATTCCCAATCAACCACTTTATCAGGAACCATACAAGGTTATACTTATTGGAAAAAAAAAAACATTTCCCCCACAACGCATCAGTTAATAGTGCTGCTGCAGCAGATTTCTGCACTGAAATCCATTTCTCAAAGAGCAAACAGATTTTTTATATTTAATTTTGAAATAACATGGGGCTAGACATATCGTCAGTTTCCCAGGTGCCCCCAGTCACGTGACTTGTACTCTGATAAACTTCAGTCACTCTTTACTGCAAGTTGTAGTGATATCATTCCCCCCCCCAGCAGCCTAACAACAGAACAATGGGAAGGTAACCAGATAACAGCTCCCTAACACAAGATAACAGCTGCCTGGTAGATCTAAGAACAACACCAAAAATCCAGGTCCCACTGAGACACATTCGGTTACATTGAGTAGGAGAAACAACAGCCTGTCAGAAAGCAGTTCCATCCTAAAGTGCTGGCTCTTTCTGAAAGCACATGACCAGGCAAAACGACCTGAGATGCACCTACACACCAATATTACATTCCATTCGCGGGTTCAGGAATGAAATTTTATATTGTAGAGTCAATTATTTGCAGTGTAAACAGTGTTATTTAGAAATAAAAACAACACCATAAAAATCATGACAGAATCCCTTTAAACAGAAGTCAAAGGTTTAGTCCATTTCCTATACCAATGAGGTACACAATTTGCAATTGTTTTTCATTTTTTATTATTTAAGGTTTTTGAGTTAGCTTTTTATACAGCAGCTCCTCAATTTGCATTAAAAACAATCTGGTAGCTAGGGACCAAGTTACCCTAGCAACCATGCATTGATTTGAATAAGAAACTCGGATATGAATAGAAGAGGACTTTACTAGAAAGATGAGTAGTAAATATTATCAATAACAATAAATGTGTAGCCTTACAGAGCATTTGTTTTTTAGAAGGGGTCAGCGACGCCCATTCGAAAGCTGGAAAGTGTCAGAAGAAAAAAGCAAATGATTATAAAACTGTAAAAAATAAATAATGCAAACCAATGGAAAAGTTGCTTAGAACCGGCCTATTACATACGAAATTTTACTTAAAGGTGAACCACCTCTTTAAGCTAAAATGCAAAAAAGTTCCACAGTGCACCCAACACCCAGACCTGCTGCACCTACGAAATCCAACAATCCCTTTCCATGAAAGATCTTGGCTTCAAAAGCCACGCTGTCAAATTTAACAGATTTCAGATTCTGATAGAATAATGGAATAAAGAATAAAGTTTTCCCTTCTGAACACTCTGGATGTGCGGGGCTGAAGACAATGATGCAGTAGTAGATTGCTGGACTCATTTTCCAGATGCAGGTGAAGGTATGTAATGTAGTAATGTATCTTTTATGATGGATACTTCCGTTTAGTGGTAAACTTCCTTTTAAAGGGGTTGTTCACTTTTCAAACACTTTTTCAGTTCAGTGGTTTTTAGATTGTTCACCATAAACAAATACTTTTTCAATTGTTTTCCAATTTTCACCGTTTTCCCAAAAATTAAGATTAAAGTTTAGTGTCCCTGTCTCTGTGAACTCAGTGATCCAGGAACATCTGAACTGTTACAATTTGCTCCATTAGTTGATCCATTTCTCAGCAGTATCTGTGGGGGAATATTAGCAACTATTGTATCAATTCTAACAGTTGCCTTTAATGAAACTCAGGGATTTTTCCTCAGCAGGGACAAAAATAACAAATGTATCAACTAAATGTATAAATTTAGAACAGTTAAAGAGTCGGCGACCCCCCCCCCCAGAGCTGCTTTAGAAAGGGGAAAAATGATACTTTACGATTCAATATTAGAAAAACGGTCACAGAAAATAGAAAGTAGTTGAAAAAAGTATTTATTTAAGGTAGAGTATGTCAGTGAGTTACCCACAAAAACCTACGGTACTCTGTGGGTTGCAGGTTAAGTTTCGGGAGCGGGTATAGATGCCGGTCGGCGTTTCTCCGGGTTTGTGGGTTGGGCTGCGGGTCTTCTCAATAGCGAGTTTTACTCCTTTTTTTCTGATCACGCCTACTTCTAATGATGTCACTTCCAGTTTACAATGACAGCACTTCCTGTTTCTTGATGGTCAGCGGGTCGCGGATTGGGTTGCGGATAAGGTACTTGTGAGTCGGATAGTGGGCGGTTCGGGTTTAACCAATTGGTTCCTCGCAGGACTCTAATTTAAGGTGAACTGTCTGAACCCAACTGAACTGAAAAAAGTGTTTGAAGATAAACAACACCTTTAAAGGAAAACTATAACCTCCAAACAATGTAGGTCTCTATAAAAAAAAAAAAAGATATTGCATAAAACAGCTCATGTGTAAAACCCTGCTTCATGTTGTCGGATTTATGCTCCTATAGTCCTCCAGGGATATAAGATATCTACACATGTAAATAAACCAAATGTATGAGAGCCTTTGGAGTAATCTGTACAATTTCATATATACAGGGTTATCAATATAAGGTAAAATACTGAGGACAATGGTGGGCAAGCGAGAACACAAATGTAGTGCAGCAATCTTCACTACTTTTATCTGCTAAATTGAAACTAACACTTAAGTTGATAAAGAAAGAGTCCGAAATGTAATTTGGAAGCTTTAGCTCTCAAGCGTCCTCAAATGCACCATCACTTGTCCATGTATCAACAGAAACATAACTACTACAAATGTACACTGGGTTCCAAATCCAAATGCACATGATAGCATTTAGCCACTGTTAGTTCCATAGGACAGCTCCCACAGGTTCAGTTCACCAAATGTCAACACTCAGGGGCAGATTTATCAAGGGTCGAATAGTAAATTTGAATTTTAGCGTGTCAAAATTCACACATTTAAATTTTAAGCCCCCTATTCCAATGTGACATTTATTACACCTCGACCATGGAAACAGTTCAAATTCGAATATTGGCCACCTAAAACCTGTCAAGTTCACGTACAAGTCAATGGCAGAGGTCCAATCAGCCATTTGGAGATGTTAATAGCCTTCCTGACATTCAAGGTTTTTTTCGGGAGAAAAACTGTATGAATCGAATAGTTTTAGAATTTTCGGGTCGGAACCATACGATCGAATATTATCTATTCAAATTTTTTCTTAAATAACCTCCAAGTCGAATTGTGAGTATATATTTGTAAATATACTCACAATTCACATGAATTTGACCTTTGATAAATGTGCCTCTCAATGTCAATGTTGACACTCAGGGGGTTATTTATTAAAGTCGTATCCAAAAAAACTACATTTTTTTGTGGAAAAAAACAATTTTTTCGAGATTTATTATACCACGAGGATGGAAAAAGTCCAAATCCGAAAATACTCCATCTCAGACCTGCCGAGGTTGTATATAAGTAAATGGGAGAGGTCCCTATCCTTTTTAAAAGTTTCTGTGCTTGAATTAGCTTGAAAATCCAATTATTACAGACTTTTTGGGCAAAAATCCAGCAAAAAATAGTACGATTCGGATTTTCGGTCGATTTTTTTGTGTTTTTCACCCGATCCGATTAAATCGTGCATTTTTAATAAGAAATAGGCTCCAATATGGGATTCTAGTGTGGGCGGACTTTTTTAATTTAAATAGTGGATTTTGGTAAATAAGGCCCTCACTGTCACCCAATGGAGACTGGTCTTGTATTGCTTGGAATGGAGCTTTTGTGGCTCCTTGTTCAGCAATCAAGTGGGGGGGAAGGGTACCTAATTTGAGCACTGCGGCTGTTATGCATGATTATACAGGTATGGGATCCGTTATTAAGAAATCCGTTATCCATAAAGTTCCGGATTATGGAATGTGTCCCGTAGGCTCCATTTTTTCGAAATAATCCAAATTTTTCAAAATGATTTCTCTGTAATAATAAAACAGTAGTTTGTACTTGATCCCAACTAAGATATAATTAATCCTTATTGGAGGCAAAACCAGCCGGTTGGGTTTATTTAATGTTTACATGATTTTCTAGTAGACTGGAAAATGGAAAGAGCCGTTATCTGGAAAACCCCAGGCCCCGAGCATTCTGGAGAACAGGTCCCATAACTGTAGTTACAGACATAGGAACAGTATACACGTATATGTCAAGTCACCCTGTTCCTAAAGTTGCCATGAGCAATGGCAATGGAGTGGCCATAGCAAGACAATGTGCTACCCACTGACCAGAGTTGGAGTGTGTGTACATGTGTGTATTAAAGGAGAATTAACCCTTAAAATGAATACGGCTAAAAATGCCATATTTTATATACTGAACTTATTGCACGAGGCTAAAGTGTCAGCTTGTCAATAGCAGCAATGATCCAGGACTTCAAACTTGTCACAGGGGGTCACCATCTTGGAAAGTGTCTGTGACACTCACATGCTCAGTGGGCTCTGATTGGCTGTTGAGAAGCTAAGCTTAGGGCTCGTCACTAATTATCCAGCAGAAAATGAGCTTCCCCTGTAATATAAGCTGATGCTACAGGTTTGCTGATTATTAAATTCTGATGCTAATTGCACTGGTTTCTGTGCTGCCATGTAGTAATTATCTGTATTAATTACTAATCAGCCTTATATTGTGACATTTCTATTCTATGTGTACTGTATATTGTGAGTGGCTCCCTAAGCTCAGTAAGTGACAGCAGCACAGAGCATGTGCAGTGAATCAGCAGAAAAGAAGATGGGGAGCTACTGGGGCATCTTTGGAGACACAGATCTTTACTGCTAAAGGGCTGTAGTTGCCTTGGGCTGGTACAGAAGCACAAAACATAATGCACAACATTTCTAGCTACTTCTTTAGTTAAGCTTTAGTTCTCCTTTAACAATGGATACACAAGACTGCTGGTATAAATACACACATAAAGGGATACACATACACAAGCAGAGGATAATATGTTTCTTGCTCTCACCTGTCCATCTCGAGCTTCAGCATCATTTAGTAAAGAGCTGTATCGGTCGGCTCTAGCTCTGTACATGGCTCAGTGATTTAGCAACGATCCCCTACACCCCTATCCTGCAACAAAGCCTTTTCATTGTGCCAATGTACTGGTGTCCCTTGATGGAGCCTGGAGATGATGTTCCCGGGACATGGAGTTCACTGGTCTGGTGCCCTCCCTTTGCCACAGAGCAATGTGCAGCATGTGAGATGCGGGGATTAAGCACGATGTTAAAGTTACAAAGACAAAGGAGCAAGTGTCCCAAAATAGTTCCAGCTGGTGGGGAAAAGCATAGCCGAGCACTGCCATGACAACTAGATCTTAACCAAAAAAAAAATAGGTACCACCTCCATATCAGTCATTGTTACTCTGCAATTTCACTCGCATTTCCCAGTCATTACACACGGCTTTTCTCAGCATTAGCAGTTGGAGTCGGAACACGCACTGTAATTAAAATAATTGTCCGCCATTAATTTGGCAGTCGCCAACTTGTCACTCATAATTTGTAATGTTAAACAGGGCCGCGTTATGGTTTCTAGTACAGAGAAGAAGGGGCCCCTATAGAACGATGACCTAGAGACATACAAAAGGAAATCATCACAATGTGTTGCGACCTACAGGGCTTACCCAAAAAGTGTCATTGCCGGGGTATATGCAGGAGAAAGTCATGATTGGTTTTTTATACAGCAGGGAAGAAGACCCAAAAGTGTGGCCATCAAATCAGTTGATCCAGAGGAAAGCATAGAAGCTGTCAGAGAGACTGAAGCTACAGAGCTATTAAAGGGGAACTATCACGAAAATGAGCATTTAATATAAGCTTCAGGATACTGAAATAAGAAACTTTTTAAATACAATCAAATAAATATTCTGTTGTGTTTCTGAAATAATCAAGTTTATCTTCACTATTCCTCTCTCAGCATCTGTTTCTCTTCATTCTCTCTTCATGCAGCAGTTGGGTGTCAGATATTCATTGACAATTAGATCCAATATATCTTATAGGGGGGCTCCTTTTGCCTAGAAGATGTATTAGAGCTCACTCTATTAAAATCACCAGACATCATGTCTCTCTACATGCAGGATTTGTGCAAAAGGCAGTTATTTTGTTAGATTTTGTTTGTACTGGAATCAGTTATTTGAGTGAGCTCTAATTCATCTGTTTACAGGACATCACTTCTGGTTTACAGGACATCACTTCTGGTTTACAGGACATCCCTTCTGGTTTACAGGACTTCCCTTCTGGTTTACAGGACTTCCCTTCTGGTTTACAGGACTTCCCTTCTGGTTTACAGGACTTCCCTTCTGGTTTACAGGACTTCCCTTCTGGTTTACAGGACTTCCCTTCTGGTTTACAGGACTTCCCTTCGGTTTACAGGACATCCCTTCTGGTTTACAGGACTTCCCTTCTGTTTACAGGACTTCCCTTCTGTTTACAGGACTTCACTTCTGTTTACAGGACTTCACTTCTGTTTACAGGACTTCACTTCTGGTTTACATGGCATCACTTCTGGTTTACATGACTTTACTTCTGTTTACATGACATCACTTCTGGTTTATATGACATCACTTCTGGCTTATGTGACGTGTATGCTAGGGATGGGTTGGGTGTTCAAGAATAGGGCAAAGAATGTGTATAAAGAGGGTGCAGGGTAATGGGGTTTGGGTTAGGCACAGGACTCTTCAAAAACACAGATCTTCACTGCTAAAGAGCTGTGGGAGCCTTGGGCTGCTTGCATTCAGCCCCACGGCCTCTCACTGCTCTGCCTTATGACACATGGGAACCCTGAAGCAACTGTCACCTCTGAAGCAAGTGGTAGCTTTAGGGTTCGCAAAGCACGCAGCATCAATGGGCACACCGTAGATGCATCAGGCACCCGTGCTACACTCAAGCAGAACATTGGAAATTACAAAAACCCGACTTTTCGTTCAATGGCCTCCGATTTGTATCTAGATGAGAGCACAATAGAGTGCAGCAATTTAGCCTTCTCTGTTACACTGTACTTCTCTTAAGGCGATGTCAACCATTTCCAGGGCAAAATGAAACGATACATTTGAAAATGAAATTGTAAAACGGAGAGGATGCATTGAAACCCTGAAAATCTACATTCCAAATCAAGGTAACGACAGAAATGAAGGATTACTCAACTGTGCAGTGATAGACTAATGTTGAACTGAGCTGTATCATAACTTGTATCTAATTATAACTCAATTTAATTGCAGGGAGCAGGACTAATAATACAGTACATCTCTTTATGTTTAATTTAATTGCATGTAATGTCAGTACACAGATATGTCACGTGATATAGATCTTAAAGGGGAACGCCACCCAAACAATCAAACAAAAAATACTAAGGAAAGAAAAGGCTGTTCAAAGCAACTTTCCAATATTTATTCATTCAACCCTTTCTGGGGGATTTCAAGCTATTTGTCACTGTAATTACAACTGAAATCTGTTTGCCTGCCCCTTTCTATTCTCTGCAATGTTCCCCTTGATGCTTACAACTATGTAACGAAACCTGAAGCATGCAAGGCATTGTGGGAATTGAAGTCTTAACCGGAGGAGAGCTGAGTTTTGCTACAAGTCATGCAGAGAATAGAAAAAGTCAGACGCACGATGCTCTAAGTAGCGAGATTATTTAAAATTTTGTTTTCATTATTTGGGTGGAGTTCACATTTAATCGGTCTGTGACAAGGCCTATATCTCTGCATTTATTTGAATAATTATACTTTACATAACAAAGCAACGGATCTTTTACACTGCCATGTAACAACATATTCCTATAGTTATGCTATTTTTAAAAAGTGAACAAGACCAGAGGCAGGGAATTACAGACCTGTAAGCCTAACATCTGTAGAAGGAGAACATTAAGGAATTCTGAGAAGGAAGATCATTTTCATTACATAGCCTAGGGGCACAGTCAGGGCACTCGGGTAAAAATGGTGTATATATATATATATTTGAATGACTGAGTTTTTATTAGGGATGCACCGAATCCAGGATTCGGTTCGGGATTCGGCTAGGATTCTGCCGAATCCTTCTGCCCGGCCGAGCCAAATCATAATTTGCATATGCAAATTAGGGGTGGGGAGGGAAATCGTGTGACTTTTTGTCCCAAAACAAGCAAGTAAAAAAAAATTCTCTTTCCCATCCCTAATTTGAATATGCAAATTAGGGTTCGGATTCAGTTCAGTATTCGGCCGAATCTTTCACAAAGGATTGGGAAGTTCGGCCTAATCCAAAATAGTGGATTCGGTGCATCCCTAGTTTTTATATATAAACAGACAAAATTCCAAACAGAACCCTGAATTTGGTGCTTCCCTGGAATTTAAAGGACAAGGAAGGTTAAACTAAAAAAGTAGGCTAGAAATGTTGTACATGATGTTTTCTGCTTCTGTACCAGCCCAAGGCGACCACAGCCCTTTAGCAGTAAAGATCTGTGTCTCCAAAGATGCCCCAGTAGCTCCCCATCTTCTTTTCTGCTGATTCACTGCACATGCTCTGTGCTGCTGTCACTTACTGAGCTTAGGGACCCACTCACAATATACAGTACACATAGAATAGAAATGTCACAATATAAGGCTGATTAGTAATTAATACAGATAATTACTACATGACAGCACAGAAACCAGTGAAATTAGCATCAGAATTTAATAATCAGCAAACCTGTAGCATCAGCTTATATTACAGGGGAAGCTCATTTTCTGCTGGATAATTAGTGACGAGCCCTAAGCTTAGCTTCTCAACAGCCAATCAGAGCCCACTGAGCATGTGAGTGTCACAGACACTTTCCAAGATGGTGACCCCCTGTGACAAGTTTGAAGTCCTGGATCATTGCTGCTATTGACAAGCTCAAACTTTAGCCTCGTGCAATAAGTTCACTATATAAAATATGGCATTTTTAGGCATATTCATTTTTAGGGTTTAGTTCACCTTTAAGGAGAGGTACCTCAGGGAGTTAGTGATGGGGGCTGTTCCTTTTTTATTTCTGCATAATGACTAGTTCACTAATTGAACGTGCCCAAACTTCCAGATGACATTACATTTACATTGAATAAACTGAAAAAAGCTATCTGGTTTTGTCCAAAAGTTTTACTACAGTTCTTACTTTTAATTGCTAAACTTTGTTTTCAGGTTCTGTCTGTAGCTAGATTTTAATAACCTATCAACCAGCCAGCAGCCTGGAAGTCACAATGAATAATCAATAGGATAGAAGTTCCAAATTTTTCTGATGTTTTAAATAAAAAAAAAAAAAAGTCAGACCAAACTGGAATCCATGATTTGCCCTTATTTATCAATAAAGAAAAACAGCAACTTTTTTGTATTGTCGAATGAAAACCTTGACTTTTTCCGACTGTCCTGCGAAAAATCTAAATTTTTCAATTTTGACGCCCGAAAAGTCTGTTTTTTGTGTAATCGGTGGAAAAGCCTGAAATGTTCGAATTATCGTACGAAACCCAGCGCATACAATAATATCTTCAATTTGCCAATAAGACCTCTGCCATTGACTACAGGATCTCGACAGGTTGAAGATGGAGTATTTTCAGATTTTGAATTTTTGCAGCCTTGGGGTATAATAAATCTCAAAAAAAAAAATTCCACTAAATTCAGATTTTATAGTAAAAACAAAGTCTTGAATTTTTAAAATTTTTAGCATTTGGACTTTAATAAATAACCCCCGGAGAGTCGCAGAGCAACAGAAATGTAAATATTTAAAAATCCAATTGCAGTGTCACATCAGGAAGGTTTCAGGACAACTAAGAGCAAGAATTGTTTGTACTCCAGCCCATTATTACATTCGGAAAAAAAACAGAAGGAGCCTGTGGCTTATAATTAAATAACCTGCTCAGCTGGGTGTGTATATAAGTAATTGTTGGAGGCAAAACCCAGGACCCTGAAGTACAACATGATCAGATTACTCACATTAATGACACCATGTCTGTTGTTTAGATTTTGTATATAGACACACAAAGTATGTATACAAAATAGCACAAAACTGGGGCATGATGGGAATTGTCGGTAACTATGCTGACCAGGCAAGCTTGCTCAGTTAGTTTATATATATTAGGGATGCACCGAATCCAGGATTCAGCCTTTTTCAGCAGCAGTGTCGGACTGGCCCACCGGGATACTGGGAAAACTCCCGGGGGGCCCAGGTGTCAGTGGCCCCTCATGCTGCTAAACATTTGGCCTATTTCATGGCCATTCCCTATTTCTATGAGAACAAAGAGGCTAAATAGATGGAATAATAGGTTATAGGATGTACAACTAAAGAGACTTGGAGAATAGAGGTTGAGTGAGGAAAGGAAGAATAACATTACGGAGAGTGGGGCCACTTGCCTAAATTTTCTTGGTGGGCGCCTGGTCTAAGATTTTTGGGTGGGCCCCTGGTGTCCCAGTCTGACACTATTCAGCAGGATGTGAATTCAACCAAATACCCGAATCGAATTACAGACACAAACAATGGAGAATGCCCATTTATCAAATTTAAAGATTCGCCCGAATGCCGAACCCAATCAGAATCCTAATTTGCATATGTAAATTAGGATTCGGATTTAGTTCGGCATTCGGGCGAATCTTTAAATTTGATAAATGGACATTCTCCGTTGTTTGTGTCTGTACCGTTACACTGGGGAGAACTATGAGTGCTCCTCTCGCATTGCTCAGAGGTCATCAGTAGCTGCTATGCCGGGCGTCTGGCATTTTTCAGTCTGTCCTGGCAGATCAGTTATGTCTGTCCTGGCCCATCAGTTATGTCTGTCCTGGCCCATCAGTTATGTTTGTCGTGGCCCATCAGTTATGTCTGTCCTGGCCCATCATTTATGTCTGTCCTGGCCCATCAGCAATGTGAAAACCTCTCAGCTATGAGCATGAAATGCGCCAGTCATTTTTCACGTGGTGGCTGGGAATCCAATCTTGCACCTGGCTGGTGCCCCACGTCATCTCAATTCAGAAGAGTACGGTCTCTCTTCCCTTTCACTGAAAGTTTCTCCTACTTCAAGTACAGCCATTGGATCTCTGTTAGAGAAACCAGTTATCCAGAAAGCTCTGAATAACAGAACAGTAGCCAGTGGACTAGCCGACGTGGCACATGAGCCGTTCAAATCTGTCTGATCAACAAAACAACTGATCCATGGTTTTCTATCACTCTGTTTCCCTCCCCTTGATCCAGGAAACACGCTCTAGTCTCAACCTATTTAAACAGAAACAAGTTTCCGGGTACAGGATCCTGTACAAGTATAGGATCCTTTATCCGGAAATCTGTAATCCAGAAAGCTCCAAAATACGGGAAGGTCATTGCCATAGACTCCTTTTTAATCAATAATATTAATTTAAAAATGATTTCCTTTTTCTCTGTAATAAGAGCTTGTACTTGATCCCAACTAAGACATAATTAATCCTTATTGGAAGCAAAACCAGCATATTGGGTTTATTTCAAGTTTACATGATTTATTGAAGACTTAGGGACAGGTAGGAGACTCAAATAACAGAAAGACCCATTATCTGGAAAAACTCAAATCTCAAGTATTCTGGATAACAGATACAGGACTTTTGTCCTACTATTTGTGCCTGTGTGTAATCCATCGATTTTGACTGTAAGCTCTGTGGGACAGGGATCTTCTTCCTACTTTCTTTCTCTCTTAACACATGGCACCTAATCTCTGTATATTTATACTTATTTATTACAATGCTTGTCCTCCCTATGCTGTAAAATTGGACAATTCTATATATAATACTTACACTTTATTTATACAGTTATCTATATGTGCATTGGCCGGGTTCAGGTGCCCAAAATGCTACAAAGCTATTTCCTCATTGGATAAAATACAGGCTGGAATGAACTGATCCCATTGGCCAAAGACAGTCAGTGCAGCAGGAGCATTGGGCCCCCAGCTTGTCAGTCAGCAAGTTAACATCAGGCAATTGATTCCAACATACAACACCTTTGCACCCTCATTACTATCATCTCAAAATGACGCTTTAAAGGGAAAGATTTCCTTATGAATTAACGTTCAGTAATATATAAACATTGATAGTTCGTCTGGATTGCAACAGTAGATTGGAGGTATAGTCCTGTACAAAATGAATAGTGTTTGATTTACTCCTGGGTGGGTGTTCCTATATAGATAAAGTAATGAACATTACACACTACAACACTACAGACTTAATATAGAATTGGTGGTTTAGGGTCTTTTAGAGCTCTGCCAGAATTCAGCCTTATTTAAGATTTATGCAAAACAACAATTCACAGGGGGCAACAAGCTATGAGCCACCATGTCTATCAACCCCTAGCTCTATATTTCTATCAAACAGTATGAAAGGCCTTAAAAAGGAGGTTCAACTTTGTCACTTTTAGTATGTTATACAATGACTAATTTTAAGCCACTTTTAAATTGGTCTTCATTTTTTCTTTTTTCTTTTTATAGTTTTTGCCTTCTTCTGCTGTCTCTTTCCAGCTTTCAAATGACCCCATCTAAAAACAAATGCTCTATAAGGCTACACATTCATTGTTATTGCTATTTTTTTTTTACTCATCTTTTTATTCAGGCCTCTTCTCCTGCTCTCCCCGCCCGCCATCGTCAAATGTCGGCTTCCGACTTCCGGGTTTTGCTCGCCCCACCCCTTTTGTGACGTCATTGGTGGTGCGGGTCTATAAAAGGAACCCGGAAGTCGGACCCGGGTGGAGGGAGATCGGGTGGCGGGCGGGTGCAGGTCAGGCACATCACTAGAATATGTGTATTCCATCTTGTGAGAGTTTGGCCGCCATATTGAAAATCCGCGACGTATTTCAGCAAAGTGTATTTCCAAACCTGCGGATCCCACAGAGTTCAATAATATGGCGTTTCCTGGGTGTATTGACGTTTCTGCTGAAAACCACAAATGCTGCAAAGTCTTGCGGCGCACGTTGGCTCACAAACACCCAGTGGGAGTGGCTATAATGCGTATTCCATTATTTTCAATAGGGCTTCATTTCGCTCGTATTTATGTATTGAAAAATGCAACGTAAAAACACCCCGTGTGACCTTGCCTTGGGATTATAAGAGAGCACGTGCAGGAGCCACGACATGTGCATCATTCATTGCAGCCCTTTATATATATCTATATAATATTTCCAGTAACTGCCAGTGACTAATGCTGATGAACAAGGATAGGCATGACAAGAGGGCTGGGACCAAAACATGCCAATGTATTCATTCAGGAACCCTGCAGGGGATAAAACCAACCAAAAATAAGCACAAACTCCACCCTTCTGCTATTCTCAGATGTTGTGGAACTACACATCCCTTGCTTCTCAAAAGCAGCTGTAGAGCTGAAAGAGATGCTCAAGCTGTTGCCCTACAGGTGTTGTCTAACAACAATATCACACCCCCACCCCAGTGTTTTGATTTTGGATTGGAATCCTCTTACTAGTCACGTATGTAGGGGGGAGATACCAGGGCTACTTATACAGTAAGGCCTAGCGGATGACCCCAATATGTAATAAAAGGCACTAAGTTTGCCAGGGAGCAGTAACTTATAGCAACCAATCAGCAAGTAGAATTTACAGGTCACCTGTTTAACAGCAACATCCTATTGGTTGTTATGGGTTACTGCCCCTGTGCAAACTTACTACCTTTTATTACATTTGGGAGAAAGAGTCGTGTTGGAAGTGAAATGCTGTTGTTTCTCCAGCAATGAATGAGGCACATGTCATGATTGAGTCAGTAATGCTCTACTCCATCTTGTAGTTCAGCAGCTGCTGCAGAACATCAAACCCCCATGTTCACCAACCAATAGCTGGACATCTTTACGACACACACATTTGTGGCTAAATAAGTCTGTGTAAATAAGAGGTGTTAATAGGCTGGTTTTGCTTCCAATAAGGATTAATTATATCTTAGTTGGGATCAAGTACAAGCTACTGTTTTATTATTACAGAGAAAAAGGAAATTATTTTTTAAAATTTGGATTATTTGGATAAAATGTAGTCTATGGAAGATGGCCTTTCCGTAATTTGGAGCTTTCTGAATACCGGTTTCCGGATAATGGATCCCATACTTGTAGTGAGAAAAAACGCACAACTGAGCTGAGAGTTCCACTGGGCAACATTGGAGGAGGATTTTGTTAAATAACACAATAGCGCATGCTGTAGTTGTTACTATAGCAACCAATGCAATGTTTGCCCTAATTCTTTCCTACTGGATTCTGGACTTGAGCAAACTTCGGGGGCTTTCATAGCCCTTTAAAGATGTTTCATATTTGATATCAATATAATATGGTGCTCTCCGATTTTGCCATTCACCATTAGGGATGCACCGAATCCAGGATTCGGTTCGGGATTCAGCCTTTTCCAGCAGGATTCGGCCTGATAAAGGGCCATTGTTTGGCTTGAAACATTGTAATTGTCCTGATCGCAAAGCAAACAAATATTCCTGTTGGTGTTGTCTGCTACAGTGTGTGTTGATATTCGGCCGAATCCTTCTGCGTGGGCCGAACCGGAATCCTAATTTGCATATGCAAATTAGGGACGGGGAGGGAAATCGCATGGCTTTTTGTCACAAAACAAGGAAGTAAAACATTGTTCCATTCCCACTCCCAGTGGCGTAACTACCGGGGGAGCAGGGGGTGCGATTGAGCCAGGGCCCGCACCCCCTCAGGACCCCCCGGCAGCTCGCGCGCAATGAATTCCTTGCAGTTCTGGGCGTACGGAGGGGGGCGGCTGCCTGCCCCCTCTAATGACATTACTGCCCACTCCTAATTTGCATAGGTAGATTATGATTCGGGTTCAGTATTCGGCCAAATCTTTCGCAAAGAATTCAGGGGTTCGGCCGAATCCAAAATAGTGGATTCAGTGCATCCCTATCACCATTATGATGATCTTTTTTTTCTATAACACTCAGTTGCCTTCATTGTCGTGCTGCCCGAACCAAACACATTTGCTGACACTGACTTATTACCCGGCTCAGTAAATCCTGTTAGAAATGTTCTCTATCTATACATATTACATTTCAGCTCTGAGCCCTGTTTGCTTTGACATCACTCCCTTCTAAAATAGAATGTTGCCCATACTCTGCCCTCTGCACAATACATTCAGTACATGGAAATCAAGCAGCATGGAATGGAATTGTGCAGAAGAACTTACAGTCTAAGAAAAGGGCAAGTTCAGTCACCCACCCATATGTTACAAGTCACAGAAACATTACCATACAGGGATCAATATTGCCAGGCTTCTTTACTGATTTGGGCCAGAGGCAGGAGGGTAACTACAGAAGAAGCAGACCCTGAGGCTGCAGGGAGGCCCAGGAGGTATAGAGGCCCTCATTCATATACAATTGCAATAAATATTGGTAAAACAAGTCAACCGCTAAAAGTTTTGGGGATCTGAAAAATAATTTGCTGCGGGGCCCGGTAATATCTACTTACGCCACTTCCCAGAGCCCGATTCTTTTGGGGGTCATTTTTACAGCTAGTCATATGATCCCATGAATTTTTTTATTAAAGGTTTAGTTCTCCTACTAGAAAATTTTAAAAAAATTAATTATATGTACAAAATAGAGTCTTTACATAATGTGGAGTTTTCTGGATAACGGATCCCATACCTGTATAAGTCATACACAGACTGATAAAAAGCTGACAATTAGGCCATTCCATCCTGAATCTGCAGCTTATTGTCCCATTAATTGTTACCACCTGACCAATATCTGTTAGAAGATCACAGGCTATAGGCATAGGCTTAGTGGAGCCTGGAACCCCATTAAAGGAGAATAGGGATGGGCGAATTTGACCCGTTTCGTTAAAAATTCGCCACCGGAGAAATGTCGCTGACGCCCATTAAAAACTTTTAGTATGATATTGAGAATAATATTCTGAGACCATTTGCAGTTACTTCTCATTTTTTATGGTTTTAGAGTTATTGTTCAGCAGCTCCCCCGTTTGCAATTTTAGGTTGCTAGGGCCCAAAGTACCCTAGCAACCATGCACTGATTTAAATAAGAAACTGTATTATGAATAAGAGAGGCCTGAATAGAAAGAAGTAGCAACAACAATACATGTGTAGCCTTACAGAACATTTGTTTTTCGATCGGATCAGTGACCCCCATTTAAAAGCTGGAAACAGTCAGAAGAAGAAGGCAAATAATGCAAAGACTATAATAAAGAAAAAATGAAGGCCAATGGAAAAGTTGTTTGGAATGGACCATCTGTAGTTCAGTTAAAGGTGAACCAGCTGTTTAATAATGTCCTAGGCCAAACATAACGTACTAGCAGAATTATGGTAAATACCACTAGTAAAGATGTATTTGTAATATTATTATACAGAGCACTTTATTTAGGGCTTTAAGAAGACTCCCTATCTTGTACGCAGAAACTGCTGCCTACACTGTTGCTATGGCAACGCAATCCTTAAAAAAATACGCGACTTTCTTTGCTTTCATCAATTAAACCTATTATCCGATTCATAATATAAATGCTGCCCTCCCCAACGAGTGGAACCGGAGACATGGGAAAGGTCATAAACACTTGGTGGCTGCAGAACTACAGACGCCCCGTATGAATATTTTCACTGGAGATAAATAAGGCCGGAGCAGCTGCAGTTTACCCTCCGGTGGGGATGCCTAGGATCAGTCACATTATACACACAGCTCAGGGTCACTGGGATTACCTGCAAGCCACAAGGCTACTCATCCAACGTCTTTAAAAGATGAAGAGCATTTTTATGAAACAACGCGGACTAGGACTGACAAAAAAAAAACAACTAAAGAATGTAACATTTCCACAGATATAAAGGTGAATTTTTGTAACCTTTCAACATAAAACCTCCCCATTCTCTGTTGCATTAAAAAAAAAAAGTCCCAGGATAAACTAAAATGCAAGATTTATAAAAATGTAATCGCAAAATCTATCCAGTATTGAGAGCCTGTGTATACAGGATAAGGATAACAGGTCCCATACGTGTATACCGTGTCACATACATACCTGGGAAATATTCATTTTACTGAAGCTGCTCCGACAGTCTGAACATATCATCCCTTAGGTTAACGATGTCTCTTCAACGTACGGTTCCAAGGAATCGGCAGCAGTTTGGGTTGATCAGCTCTTCATTCAATTAGTTCTACTGGACTGGCAGCGATTCACCCTCTCCTCACTCATTAATTGAGTCTCTTTCCTTTGCTCTTCCCTCTCGTATAACCATATAACCCTATCTTTGCCAACAGTACATGTCAACTAAAGAACAGTCATTTCCAGCTGAATCATCAAGTTTTACAAGTGTATGGAAGTGTGATGCAATAGCTGCTACATTTACTGCTGCCACTTGACACATTAGGATACGTTGCATAACATCGGCCTATTACACAACATTCATTTTACACCCAAGAATTAATTCTTGTTCTCTGAACCTATGAGTGAGAGCACACGTGTGTAACGCACATATCTCTGCAAGAGTAGGAGCTCGCTGGTATAGAAGCAAAGTGATGGAAGGCTATGGATTGGATGATACTGTCCCTAGGAAGGCTATGGGTTGGATAATATTATTTCTAGGAAAGCTATAGGTAGAATAGCAGTGTTCCTAGAAATGCTGTAGATTAAATATTATTCCTAGGAATGCTGTAGGTTGGATGATATTGTTCCTGGGAAGGCTGTAGTTTGGACAATGCAGTTACTATGAAGGATGAAGGTTGAATAACAATGTGAGTTGAATAATATTATTCCTAGGAATGCTGTAGGTTGGATTACACTATTCCTAGAAATACTGTAGGTTGGATGATAATGTTCCTAGGAAGGTTGTAGTTTGGACAATGCAGTTATTACGAAGGATGAAGGTTAAATAACAATGTTCCTAGAAATACTGTGAGTTGAATAATATTATTCCTAGGAATGCTGTAGGATGTATAACACTGTTGCAAGAAAGGCTGTAGGTTGGATGATATTGTTCCTGGGAAGGCTGTAGTTTGGACAATGCAGTTACTACAAGGAAGAAGGTTAAATAACAATGTTCCTAGAAATGCTGTGGTTTGAATAATATTATTCCTAGGAATGCTGTAGGTTGGATAACACGATTTCTAGAAATACTGTAGGTTGGATGATATTGTTCCTGGGAATGCTGTATGTTGGTTGGATAATGCAGGTATTATGAAGGATGAAGGTTAAATAACAATGTTCCTAGAAATGCTGTGAGTTGAATAATATTATTCCTAGGAATGCTGTAGGTTGGATAACACTATTCCTAGAAATACTGCAGGTTGAATGTTCTTAGGAAGGTTGTAGTTTGGACAATGCAGTTACTAAGAAGGATGAAGGTTAAATAACAATGTTCCTAGAAATGCTGTGGTTTGAATAATATTATTCCTAGGAATGCTGTAGGTTGGATAACACGATTCCTAGAAATACTGTAGGTTGGATGATATTGTTCCTGGGAATGCTGTATGTTGGTTGGATAATGCAGGTACTATGAAGGTTAAATAATAATGTTTCTAGAAATGCTGTGGGTTGAAAAATATTATTCTTAGGAATGCTGTAGGTTGCATAACATGGTTGCTAGAAAGGCTGTAGGTTGGATGATATTGTTCCTGGGAAGGCTGTAGTTTGGACAATGCAGTTACTAAGAAGGATGAAGGTTGGATAACAATGTTTCTAGAAATACTGTGGTTTGAATAATATTATTCCTAGGAATGCTGTAGGTTGCATAACACTGTTGCTAGAAATACTGTAGGTTGGATGATATTGTTCCTGGGAATGCTGTATGTTAGTTGGATAATGCAGGTACTATGAAGGATGAAGGTTAAATAACAATGTTTCTAGAAATGCTGTGGTTTGAATAATATTATTCCTAGGAATGCTGTAGGTTGGATAACACTATTCCTAGAAATACTGTAGGTTGGATGATATTGTTCCTGGGAAGGTTATAGGTTAGACAAAGCAGTTACTATGAAGGATGTAGGTTGTACAATGTGTAGCAGCTTTGTTACTAAATGAGCCTGTCTGTACAAGTGCAAGTTTGTGCCCTACATGTGTTTGTAATCTGGTTATCCTTGAGTTGTTGGGGGATTTGATTTGATATTCAGGCCGCCTCTCCCCCTTCTACTGTGTGCCATTTTATTCATTTGTAGGTTTCTCCCTGTTGACTCAGCAGCTGCCTCCCGGTTCTACATCTCCCTGACATAACTGAGACAGAGAGTGCGGGGAAACACAAGCTATAACATGCCCCCAACTTCCGCAGGCAGCCTGTCAGCAATCACTAAATACAGCATCATCTCAGGCTCTTGAACTGGCACTGTTACATTGGTAATCCACCCAATGGGGAGTCCATATCAACATTTGATTTAAAGGAGAAGGAAAGGCTAAAATTAAGTAAGCTTTATCAGAAATGTCTTTATAAACACACCAGTAAACCCTCAAAGTAATGCTGCTCTGAGTCCTCTGTCAAAAGAAACACCACATTTCTTTCCTTCTATTGTGTACTCATGGGCTTCTGTATCAGACTTCCTGTTTTCAGATTAAACCTCCAGGGCTAGGGCTTGAGCATGCTCAGTTTGCTCCTCTCTCCTCATCCCCTCCCTGCTGTAATCTGAGCCCATAGCCCTATGAGTGAGCAAGGAGAGACTTAGGCAGGAAGTGATGTCACACCAAGCTAATATGGCAGCTGCTATCCTAAACAAAGAGAGCTTCTAGAGCTGTCTACTATTTTGGCTAATCTGTTGGAAATAAAATGCCTCTGTAGCTTTCCTTCTCCTTTAACAAATTTCCAGGATTTGACATTATTTTTCCTGGTCCCCTGAAAAACTTAAAATGGGGCTTCTACTGTAGGTGTATATTGCCTCATTAATGTCCAGGGACAGCGCTATAGAAAAAAGAGTTCTCGCAACACACTAATAATCATTATTCATGGAATTTGTGCTGTTTCTTTTAACTTGATTCTCAGAAGACGCACAGTGACATAGCATGAGAGTGAAATCTGTATGTAGTAAATAATTAAACGACTGATATTTAAGGTAATGATAAGCGAAGCAGATCTGCAGCAGGATTCTAGGAAGTTTGCTCTACCGCCGCTGCATTTCTTGCCTATATAAGAGGCTTTCAACTAGGGCTGCTTTACCTCCAGGCACACTCAGAATAAACACTTGTTAAATGGAAAGATCCCTTCTTTAGTTGCCTGCTGGAGGTAAAGTTAATAAAATAGCTAGTATATTTAAAGGGATACTGTCATGGGAAAACGTCCAGCAAAATTCTGCACTGAAATCTGACATGGGGCTAGACATATTGCCAGTTTCCCAGCTGCTCCCAGTCATGTGACTTGTGCTCTGATAAACTTTAATCACTCCTTACTGCAAGTTGGAGTGATATCACCCTCCCTTTTCCCCCCCCAGCAGTCTAACAGAACAATGGGAAGGTAACCAGATAGCAGCTCCCTAACACAAGATAACAGCTGTCTGGTAGATCTAAGAACATCACTAGTAAAATCCAGGTCCCACTGAGACACATTCAGTTACATTGAGTAGGAGAAACAACAGCCTGCCAGAAAGCAGTTCCATCCTAAAGTACTGGCTCTTTCTGAAAGCACATGACCAGGCAAAATGACCTGAGATGCACCTACACACTAATATTACAACTAAAAAATACACTTGTTGGTTCAGGAATGAAATTTTATATTATAAAGTGAATTATCTGCAGTGTAAACAGTGTAATTTAGAAATAACTACATTATAAAAATCATGACAGAATCCCTTTAAGTTTGGTGCAGAGGGGATTAAATGGCTTTCGTCTAGCTCTGAGCACAGACTATAATACGCCGGGCCTCCAGCTGTGTGGAGTCGTGTCTACAAGCTGATATGGCTGTTGCTCTTTCTGTGTTATATCTATTAGAATGGAAACTGTTATATAAGGAAACTCTGTCTGGCCAACACGACTGCAAGCACAGGGGATGTATCAATGTTTATGTGCTTCGTGAGCGGTACAGTACTTGAAAGTCTTCAGTGCATTGAGTTGATGCAGATACAGTTGTCCCAACAGAATCTTCTGATTAAGCTCAGTGTGAAGTTGGTGTAGATGATACAAGCATAGAATAGCTATGTCTACAATGATGAATAAAACTGAAAAGAATGTTTGTCTCCAGTATAAGGCGTACACCTGTCTCCATTATGTTGGGCTGGCCAAAGCAATGCTCCTATTGGCTCAAGTACATATGTAAACAATACAGCAGCAAATCAGAGCCCCTCCCAGCCCTGTTTAATGGACGTAAGTGAAACTCCAGCCACCACACAGCAGGGAAGCTATCGCTGGCCAATAGGGTAAAGGTTATGAGCCCAGAACATTCCTTCTCTGGATGTTTGTATTTATAGAATAGTACAGGTTCCAACACTGATGGTTTGTCTTACCGGGGAATCTAAAGTTCCAGTGAGATAACAGAAGTACCCCAAATAGTCCTTGCATAAAATGAAATCTATGGACAATTATATTGAGGCTAGCTACTGCTGAGGCAAGCAATACTGTAGCCACCATTTGAAACAACACAATGTATTTAAGACCATTAGAAAGGCCAATCCTCTACTTTTGTCAATCATTTTAGTATAAGCCTCACTTGAAGGTATAACCTTTTAACTATTACCCCCTGAAGGTCCTTCCTTTGGTGAACACGCTTTCTTAGCTCATGAAATGAGTGCACATATAGGAAAATATTGGTTGATCAGTTATTAGGCCATAGTTCCAAGTATATCTAGGACAGCAAATACATATTCACCCCAAATCTTACCTCAACCGGCAGGTGTATCTAAGAGAGGAATTGTCCTTTTTTATTCTCACCCTAAACTTTAGGGCAGAGACACACACTGCAATTCGGGGAGATTAGTCACCCGGCAACAAATCTCCTCTTCTTCAGGGCAACTAATCTCCCCGAACTGCCATCCCATCGACTAGAAATTTGCCAGCGGGATGGCACTCAGAGTTTTTAGTCTTCCAAAGTCGCCCTAAACTTCCTAATCTCCCCGAATTGCAGTGTGTGTCTCTGCCCTTAGGTTTAGCCCAACCTGCTGCTCCTCAAACCATCCACAAGGGAGTCAGTCCCACAGTATTGGAACCACAGCTGCTTGGTCTGGACAGATAACATATAAAGTGGCCACCATGCTATGGTTCTTCCATTTTGGCCAACACAACTGGAACAGTAAGAAAAGCTGTGGCTTCTCTTTATTCCTCACCTTCTTTTGCACTATGAGCAACATATTTCCCCGGCAGATTATCTTTTCAAAGTGACCAATATCCATGGTATATAAATATCAGTTGGAATTGTAGGACCAGGAAAAATGACTAGACTCAGTGTTGTATGATTTAATCAGTATATTGAAGGGTTGGTTCACCTTTAAGTTAACTTTTAGTATGTTATAGAATGGCCAGTTGTAAGTAACCTTTCATTTGGTCTTGATTATTTATTTTTTTTATTTTATAGTTTTTAAAGTAACTGCCTTCTTCTTTTAAATCCTTCCAGCTTTCAAATGGGGGTCACTGACCCCCTCTAAAAAAACAAACAAATGCTCTGTAAGGCTACAAATATATTGTTATTTTTACTTTTTACTACTCTTGATTATATTCGGACCCTCTCCTATTCATATTCCAGTCTCTTTTTTATATCAGTGCTTGGTTGCTAGGGGAATTTGCACCCTAACAAGCAGATTGCTGAAATTGCAAACTGGAGAGCTGTTGAATAAAAAGATAAATAACATAAAAACCACAAATAATAAAAAATGAAAACCAATTGCAAATTTTCTCAGAATATCCCTCTCTACATTATACTAAAAGTTAACAAAGGTGAACAACCCCTTTAATAGTCTTTAATAGCTTTGGGGATGCGGCTACATTGCCAACTATAGGGAACATTCATTAACCTCCGAAAATTCACCAGCGACGGCTTCGCTCACAGCGCAACACTTCGCCAGGTGTAGATTCGCCAGGACAACGTTAATTCACTAAAATCCAAATTTGCGTCCAGACCCAAGCAAAGCAAAGTTGCACTAGCGTTGGCTAATTTGCATACGGCGGGAAGTTAAAGTTGAATGGACGTATATGTTGCATTGAATTTTCGCCCGCGTTACTCACTTTGCCCTTTATTAAATTTGCCCGTATGGCTCAGTAAAGTCAAGGCATAAAGCAAATTCCACTAATTCCACTAATGTATATATATGCAGCCATGCAAGAAAATCATACTCTATGCACACAATACTCTAAACCCTTCTTTAAACCGTCAATTCTACTGAAAATAATCTACAAACCATACAAAATTGTGTTTCCCAACCTACTGTATATTTATGTTTCTAGGAAGGGAAAGTGAAGTTTAGCTTATGCAAAAGACGAATTACTTCACATGCAGCACACATGATACAAATAAAAGACATAACCGCATAATAGGTACACGTTGTTCCCCTTACCGTGGCCTTTCCCAAAACTGAATTTCTAGGAACATCTTGTCCTTCTTCTTTACTTTGATCCTCATTGCCTCGAGTTACACGGATCCTGAAATGTGGCTGCCGGACATTAGGCTCTTGTCTTATTTTGAAGGTGCACCCTTGCCCCTGTGAGGTTCTCTCCCTGGAATCATTCGGCAAAATCTCAGTAAAGTCCTTTTTGCAATTCCCAGACTCGGAGCTTAATCCATTTTCCACTGGGCTGATGCTTTCAGGCCGCGGCTGTAGTGGGTATGACGTGCTTCTTTCCAGTCTAATACGAGGATATCGGACCAATCTGTCGCCTTTTGTTCCAGTAAAACCAAAGTTATACTCTCCCCCGAGATTACTGTTCCCACTTTGAGATTGCTGCAGTTGGAAAACAAAGCATTGTTTCCCAGGGCTCCCTGAAGTGTCAGGAAGATGCTGTAGAGACCAGCGCCTGGGTTCAGTATTAGACCCGTTCTGATTTTCCTGACATGGAGACAACAGTCTAACCTGTCGTATATCAGGACTTAAAGGCTGACGGTTTATTCTTATGCCACTTGTGCTTTGGCTACTTGTTGTTATGCTCACTTCTTCTTGCATATCCGTGGCACAATTAATATGGCCATTCTGTTCCACCAAGGGACGCACTGAAAGTCGAGGTAGGAAAGTGGCAGCTCCATTAATAGGCTGCCTGGCTGTATCCCGTCTCTGCGGAGGAGAATTCCCAGGACTATCTAGAGAACTGCTTGCAGAAGAGGAATCTTTCCTCACAGCTGAAACATAATGCTCATTAAAGTCCCCAAATTCGCATGAAAGTACCTCGTCCGAAGGCTCAAACTCGTCAGCGTGCCCATTTACTGAATTGCGCTGCAGCGAGATCTGCACGGACGAACTTCTTGTCGGACGTATGTCGATGTTGTTCAGAAGCTGCGGGATGAACATGGAGCTGCTCCTTTTTAGCGCCCCTTCTTCGGGAAGCTTGTTCTCTCCGCAGTCCGACCCGTGCCTCGAGAAAGGGTGCGAGCCGGTTCTCCTCGGCAGCGTGTGGAATGCCGTGAAGAAGTCGTCCTCCTTCTCCTGCTCTAGGACATCCGACTCGGGAGCCGTGTTGCTTCGCCCGGAGCCAAAATGAAACCGTAGCCGGTGGGCCATGGTTTTGAACAACGTATGAAGGATTACAAAAAAAAAAAAATCAGAGAGAGAGAGAACAACAGGGCAGACGTTGCCAGAAGTTAAAAATCAAAAAGTCGAAGGAAAAGTGTCCCATCTGCTAAAGTGTTGGAAGTGCGGTGCTGATAGCAACAGATTGCAGAAATAGCCCGAGTGACAAGCAGCATTCCATGAATGATTGGACAAGAGCAATCTACAAACTGTCACATAGGGTAGGGTGGCTGCAGTCACATGATGTGGCCCCCCCTCTCCGGTGGAAGTTCCTTTTTTTTTAATTTTTTTCCCCCTTGTGTGTGTCCCACAGCGAGAGCCTGAAACAGCATCTTCCCAGCTGCTCCTTTTCCATCAGAAAGCAGCAGCCCCAGTGTGAGAGCTCTCACAGTTGACTGAGGCAGTGAACACATTCGGAGCTGCTGTAAATTTAAACCGCATCAGATTCGCTGGGCACTTTGCTCTTGGCAAGTAATAAGGGAAAGGGGGGGAAGAGATTAAAAAAAGAAAAAGCAGAGCAGAGACGGGCTCCATTGTTATAATAGTCTTTGTACATGAGCGGCTGGATAGCTTAGTCTTGTGCTCTATGTGACGGGGTGTTTGGTTTTCCCTAAAATAAACTGCAATGGAATGGGAGCAATAAAAGCCCCTGACATAGACAAAAGCAAAAGAATATGCTTCTGTTCTTCTTCTCTGTCCTGCGTGTGCTCCAGTTGGGCCCGGACTCTGCTTTATTGTTTTAGTCATTACATACCTCCTAACATTTTGGAAATCGAAAGAGAGACAAAAAGATTTGCCACCCGTTTTGTGGCCCCACCCCCTAATTACCAAAAAAGCTTTTTACATTTATTACGTTTTAGAAACGTTGTATCTTTTTCTAGGTGTTCAGTGCAGGTGATCAAAGAAAGAGTAGGGACATTTTACTTGGGCTGCGGGCTGAGCTGTCAAAATCAGGACTGTCCCGCAAAAATCGGGATAATTGGGAGGTATGTTATTATGCCAGGGACTGCCAACCTGTTATGAACCTACAGGGACCGGGCTTGGTGAAGAATGCTGCAATTCATGTGCCTACAAAACTGAAATGTCAAATATGTTCCAAGGGGTACATTATCCCTTATTATACATGAGTGATACTCACAGTTCCCTGTATAACTCAGCCTGCAGCCTTGTGCCTTCATATGGTCACAGAACAACCCCTCAGTGACATCTAATATCCTTATCATTTACAGTAGGGGGTACATTTTCCCTTATAATACATGAGTGATACTCAGAGTTCCCTGTATAACTCAGCCTGCAGCCTTGTGCCTTTATATGGTTACAGAACAACCCCTCAGTGACATCTAATATCCTTATCATTTACAGTAGGGGGTACATTTTCCCTTATAATACATGAGTGATACTCAGAGTTCCCTGTATAACTCAGCCTGCAGCCTTGTGCCTTTATATGGTTACAGAACCCCTCAGTGACTTCTAATATCCTTATCATTTACAGTAGGGGGTACATTATCCCTTATAATACATGAGTGATACTCAGAGTTCCCTGTATAACTCAGCCTGCAGCCTTGTGCCTTTATATGGTCACAGAACAACCCCTCAGTGACTTCTAATATCCTTATCATTTACAGTAGGGGGTACATTATCCCTTATAATACATGAGTGATACTCAGAGTTCCCTGTATAACTCAGCCTGCAGCCTTGTGCCTTTATATGGTCACAGAACAACCCCTCAGTGACTTCTAATATCCTTATCATTTACAGTAGGGGGTACATTATCCCTTATAATACATGAGTGATACTCAGAGTTCCCTGTATAACTCAGCCTGCAGCCTTGTGCCTTTATATGGTCACAGAACCCCTCAGTGATTTCTAATATCCTTATTTACAGTAGGGGGGTAACGTTTATATGTAATTCTCAGCTTCTGTGTTATATATTGATGTATACAGGACATTTCAGTTCTCATTGGAAAATATAAATGTGTTTACATTTTCACAGGATTGATGGTAGGACTGTATTCCAGTGATGTTTAATAGGCAGCTGCCAAGAGGTCACACTAAAAGTCCCATTTACTTCAACACTGGAGAGTCCGGGCTCTGGGGCAGCTCACACAGAACTATTTAACACCAGGCCGAGCTATTTTGGGATATGGGGGCAGGGGTGAGGGGAGAGCGATAAACAATAAGAAGCACAAATAGATTTTTTCCTCTTTCATCCCCCTCTGTTTATTAGAGGACTAAACTTTCTGCAATAGGAACTAGAGCAGGTGCAGGGATTTCCTTGTGTCACTTCATTTTATTTTAATAAACCCCTAATCCCGGCACTGCTGCATCTGCCATCCCACTACTACTTCAGCTACAGCGAAGAATGAAAAATAAGAAGCAGCAGATTGTGATGTGTTCTTACAGAAGTACCCGGGGCTGGGGCAGTTTTTCGAGACCAGGAGCACTAGCTAGGGGTCTTGGGTAAGTGATTATAATTACTGGGGTGTCTAACACTAAGCGTCCCTAATGACTATGCCTTTCCTTCTCTTTTAAACCAAAGTAGGAGCAGAGTTTCCCTGAAGTAGGAGCAAGTTGCGCTGAAGTAGGAGCGAGTTTCCCTGAAGTAGGAGCGAGTTGCGCTGAAGTAGGAGCGAGTTGCGCTGAAGTAGGAGCGAGTTGCGCTGAAGTAGGAGCGAGTTGCGCTGAAGTAGGAGCGAGTTGCGCTGAAGTAGGAGCTGAGTTGCGCTGAAGTAGGAGCAGAGTTGCGCTGAAGTAGGAACGAGTTGCGCTGAAGTAGGAGCCGAGTTGCGCTGAAGTCGGAGTGAGTTGCGTTGAAGTAGGACTGAGTTGCACTGAAGTAAGAGCCGAGTTGCTCTGAAGTAGGAGAGAGTTGCACTAAAGTAAAAGCGAGTTGCGCTGAAGTCAGAGCCCAGTTGCGCTGAAGTAGGAGCCAAGTTGTTTTTTTTTTTTCAACTTGTCGGGGGCAGTGGTGGAACTACAGGGGGAGCAGGGGGTGCAATTGGGCCAGGGCCCGGACCCCCTCAGGGGGATTTCCGGCCACATCGGCCGATTTCAGGTAAAAAAATTTGGTACGTACCGCCGGGCCCCCGCCCCCCTCCAGTTACGTTACTGGTAGGGGGGGGTGCAGAAAAAGTAATTGACCTTTTATACACACCAACTAATTACAAGCAAACAGATCACAGGTGAAGATGGTGCCATTCTAACCCTTTTGTGTCAAGTTGTGTGTATGTTATCAGGCCAAATCATCAGGGCATGTAAACTTTTGATCAGGGTCTTTTGGGTGGTTTTGTGTGTGTGTGTATATATATATATATATAGTACTTAAGAAAAGGTAAGAAAAAGCTACTGAAGCCAGAGTTGCCTTTGGGTTTTGTCATTTTAAACAGGAACCCAGTGTCGATGATATCCAGGGAGGGAAGCAGCAGCAGCAGCTCAATATTCCAGCCAATGAGTCTCAGCTAACTGGGAGCCACTGAGGATTAAATTTGTATGTTATAGAGACCACAGTAGCACTGCCGCGGCCCATCACACATTCCAGGGCAATGCTTACCAGCAGCGCTATTAAAGTTACAGCACCACAAGCCTGTCCCGAACTCACCCCTTTAAAACCAGACACAGATTAAATCCACTCTGTATATGGCTGGTGAGTTTAGATCCGTTTTGTACACACCAAGGGGCTGGACCTACATCAGGATGACTGTTAAAGGAGAAGGAAAGGTATAGAAGCAGTTTATTGCCAATAGATTATAGTCTTATAGCTTGCACTATTGTGGCTATTTATTCTGCAGAATGCTTTACCATACCTGATTAAACAGCTCTAGAAGTTCTCTCTGTTTGTTTAGGATAGCAGCTTCCATATTAGCTTGGTGTGACATCACTTCCTGCCTGAGTCATAACTTTGGGCTCAGATAACAGCAGGGAGGGGATGAGGGAGGGAGGAGCAAACTGAGCATGCTCAAGCCCTAGCCCTGGAGGTTTAAACTGAAAACAGTTAGTCTGATACAGAAGCCCATGAGTACACAATAGAAGGAAAGAAATGTGGTGTTGCTTTTGACAGAGGACTCAGAGCAACATTACTTTGAGGGTTTACTGGTGTATTTATATAGACCTTTCTTAAGCTTACTTAGTTTTAGCCTTTCCTTCTCATTTAAATATAAATATTTTGATATATGGTGGGGTCGAGCAGATTTTGCCCAACAAAGAGAATTCTGGGCACAAAACCTCTAGTTTAGATGCTGATTACATGGCTGCTTGGAAAAAAATGCAGCCTGCAGCATGTCTTATCTGTGCCAGATATAGACTTGACATTCATTGCACTTGGCTGCAAAAATATAACATATCTAGCAGAATTTGTAGTTCAGCAACAGCAGGAGAAACGCGTGTTACTTTGAACAGGTGCAAATGCTATACAGGGCAATTGTATAAGAGCACAATTTGAGATATACAGTATATTGTTTCTTGCATGGCCGGGATAATACCCAAATGTGTGAGACAGAAAGACTAGAGGAGACATGGAAGCTGGCGCCCAAGCAAGTGCCAAGGTTCAGAACAATCGCCCATTGTTGGAAGTGATTTGTGAGCCAACAGTGAGAAATTCTCTGGTATTAGCTGCACAGTAACAAGAGCACAGGTGTGGGCCGTATAATACAAGCATGGTATACAGCAGCAAGGAACTCCAACCTGGGGCCTCCAGCTCTTCTCATAATCTGCCCAAACGGAAGAGGAATGTGTATACAGAACCTTCACTTTCATGTTTATTTTATTATAAAGGAGTAGAAGTTGCCATATTATTTACAGGAGCCCTCCATAGACCTCAAGGCAATTGCACCATCTTTTGGTTAAAAGAGATTACACTAATCTGCTGAAGACTTCAGAGAATACTACGTCATTTGCAGCAAGCAATATGGCAGCTCCTAGACAAATCTATAAAAACAAATAATTACTAGATTACGGCACTGGGGCCCAAAGGTAAGAAACCGTAGCACAAACCATAATACTCCATAATGACCCATCACTCCTAAACGTATACGATGGATGTGACCAACTGTACTTTGCCTTTAACATTCCTCCCAACAAACAAGTGTGGTGACATGTTTTGACCACGCCCATTTTATGGCCACACCCCCTAAATACCATGTCACTTTTACAACATTTGGCAGGTTATGAAAGTTTGAACACAAAGCTTAGTTAAAACAGTGAAGGTGAAATTGCCCTTTAAGATCTGAGTCACAGTTTCCCCAAGAGACCTGCTTATCTTAAATAGTTACAGTTGTTTCTTTGTTTATCTTAAATTGTTACAAATGTATCTAAGTACAGGTGTTCAGTGTTTAGGGCTCTCTGCCAAAAAAGCCTCTTATTTCAATTAAGTTTTGGAAACATTGTATCTTTTTCTCTCGTCAGTGCAGGGGATCAAAGACAAATTTGAGACATTTCAGTAACAATCCAGGAATGCTGGTTGAGCTGTCAAAATCACGACTGTCCTGCAGAAAACAGGACAGTTGGGAGATATGTCTTTAAAAACATGTTTCTCTTCATATTATCCCCACCAGGGAGACCATCAGAAATCTCCAGTTGGCAGGGCAAAACCCCAAGGTTCCCCTTCACCTCCTCCTCCCCACTAGCACCCCATCAGAAATAACAGGGGCCATATTTATTAGCAAGTGTCATACAACAAGGGTTCTTAGTAGGGATTAGCACATTTTTTCGCCATGGAAATGATGCCCATAGAATTTAATGGGAGAAAAAAATTTTTACCATTAGACTTCAATGCATTTCACAGAATTTTCGCCAATGGCAAATTTTTGACGAAACGGGTTAAATTCACCCAATTCCTAGATCTTAGCCCTCTGCAACCAGGGACCTACGTAGAATGGGACTAATGCTATAAAAAAGGCTACTCTATGTCACATTTGATCACAAAATTGCACGGGCCATGCCAACATGCGATTCCCCCCATTCCTGACCAAGCCCCATCACTTTAACACCATACTAAACTATAAAGCACCTTTAATGTGGTTATTTCCCTAAGGGAATCAGCATTGAAGCAGCTGCTAAGTCCCAGAATCCTCAGCCAGTCAGTTCCTGGGAGCAGCTGGAGGGCTGGACATTTGACAACCCATTGAAAACAAATGAGACACATAGTAAAGAGAATATTAAACAGGACAGCACTGAATAACTGAAGGGCCACACTCACCAATCGGTTCTCATCAAAGACTTCAAACAGCAGCCTGTGATTGGTCGGGTGAACCTGTTTAAAGAGAAGAATACAGAGAGGGGTTGTTACATACGGAACTCCATAGCCTCTGGTATAACCCGGTCAGGACATTGATTATTGATTGATTGATTATTATGAGCCCCTGTACTCAATGTTCCCAGCTCACACGGGAGGCTGCTGACTACATGCTGCAACTATCTGCAACATACGGCTTTGCTGCAGCTCACAGGGGCGTGATGGATGTTTTCGGATAGTGGGATGAGAAAGGCAAGCGTTGAACAACAAGTCCTGTTTGATGTGGTGACATAGTGGTGCCGGCTTGTCTCCCAAACAACTCACTGTCTGACACTTTCAGTGAAGGACATCCAAACTGCGGCCCTCCAGCTGTTGCTGCAGCACAACTCCCAGCATTCTCTGCCCGTGACTTGTGTACTGTAGACTAAGCTGAAGAGGAATGTCAGACAATGGAATAAGTCTGTCCAGGAACTTTCTTGTCCCTGACACACAACTCCCAGTAACTGCAGACAGATGTGATACAGAATAAAGAGCTGGATATTTATCCCTTCAACTGTTAGTAACAAGAATCTTCTCCAAGATGAGACGTTTCCAACTTATATGTTAATTTCCAGTTAAATGTGTATTAATTGTACCCCCTCCCTCTGCATAAACTCAGTGACTGAACACCATCTGTTTCTCTGTACCTGCCAAATTGCTACTGCTAAACCCTAACTATGGGTAGAGTCCTGCGCAGAACCAATTACTAAGACCCGGACCCGACCCAAACCCACAGCCCAAAACACGACCCGCATATTTACCCACTTTGAACCACTACCAGACCCAAATCCCCAACTGCCTTATCCGCAACCCGACCTGCAACCCGCAGACCACCGTCAAACCGGAAGTGATGTTGCTGAAAACCGGAAGTGACATCATCACATGTGGTCGAGAGGGACAGAAGCGCGCCGTATGATGTAAGAGAGCTGTGCCTGAAGTTAGATTGGAGGGGGAGACGAATGGAGGGAAAGCTGCAGCAGAAAGAGACCCACAACCCGACCCACAGATCCCGCATCTATACCAGCACCTGAAAAGTCTACCCTTGTTCCATAGGGTACCCGACCCACCCATCTCATACTGCCTGTTCTACTGTAACATACTCACCTACCTCCTCTCCATCTTTTATTCTCTATCCCAAACTGATGCCCACATATAATCCCGTTTTGACTACTATAACCTCCAACAAACTGTCCATCGTCCTTCCCAGCTTTGATCTATTCAATGTGCCATAAATCCAGAATCTAGGGCCACTTTGTCCAATATTTCTATACTTGTCCAATTTCTTCTGGGTTCTTCGAGTCCACCAGTTCCTCCTCATTCACACCCTAAAGGGGAACTATCGTGAAAATGAAATATAAGCTTCAACCTACTGAAATAAGAAACATTCTAAATACAAACAATTGAAAATTCTGTACCTTTTCTGAAGTAGTCGAGTTTATCTTCACTATCCCTCTCTCAGCATCTGTTTCTCTTCATTCTCCCTTCATTCAGCAGTTGGGTGTCAGATATTCATTGACAGTTAGATCCAATATATCTTATAGGGGGGCTTCCTTTCCTAGCAGATGTATTAGACCTAATTCAAATAACTGATTCCAGTACAGATAAAATCTAACAAAATAACTGCCTTTTGCACAAATCCTGCATGTAGAGAGACATGATGTCTGGTGATTTTAATAGAGTGAGCTCTAATTCATCTTATAGGCAAAAGGAGCCCCCCTATAAGATATATTGGATCTAACTGTCAATGAATATCTGACACCCAACTGCTGCATGAAGACAGAATGAAGAGAAACAGATGCTGAGAGATTGATAGTGAAGATAAACTTGATTAATTCAGAAACAATGTAGAATTTTGAATTGATTATATTTAGAAAGTTTCTTATTTCAGTATGTTGAAGTTTATTTTACATTTTCATTTTTGCGATTGTTCCCCTTTAAGTCTTTGCTTCTGGTTGCTCCATTCCAATGGAATTCTATCCCCTTGCACCAATGGCAGATCTTGTGACTATTGACTACCATCCCTTGGATCCAAGCTTTAAGCTCAGAGCCCATAGAGGACTTCATCAGACTGTTCCCTACATTTGTACCTGCAAATTGGAGAACTTACTACCTGTATGTTTTATATATAAGTTTCTTTACCGATACAGACAGTAATCTCATTTGGGTACAGACTTTAGAGGAATCGCTTGCTGGCACTATTTTAATGTGATAAAACTAACCCATTGCCACCCCCAGCCAACCTATTAAAGGGGTTGTTCACTTTTGAATTGAATTTTAGTATGAGAAAGACATTGATATTGTAAGACAATTTGCAATTGGTTTTAATTTTTTATTTTTTTATGATACTTCAATTATTTAGCCTTTTGTTCAGCAGTTCTTCAGTTTATTTCAGCAGCTATCTTGTTGCTAGGGTCTTATTTACCCTAGCTACCAGGCAGCGGTTTGACTGAGAGATGGGAATATGAATAGGAAAGAGTAATAAAAAGTAACAATAGCATTAAAATTGTACACTGACAGAGCAACAGTTTTTGCAGGGGTCAGTGACCCCCTTAGGAAAGCAAGGAAGAGTCAGAAGAGAAAGGCAAATAATTATAAGTATATTATTATATATATATATATGCTAGTAATAGGCCATTCTATAACATACTAAAAATTAACCTAAAGGTGAACCCCCCATTTAACGGATAATCAAACCTTTAAAATAAGTGAATGTAAAACTGATGAGGGGGCTATTCTAAGCACTTTTGTCATTTACATTCGTTATTTATTGATTTTTAATTCCAAGATATTAAGAGATACATGTACTGTTAATTTAAATGAATTTAGTTACAACAGCTCCATCTGCTGGTCAGTTTCCCACCAGTCTGACCACCAAGTAGTCAAGGAAGTTGTCAGGAGAAAAAAAAGAGGCTGCTCTGATGTTCTTCTGCTTAGGAAAAAAATTAGAAACCTTCTCAAATCTTTCTTAAAGGGATCCTGTCATCGGAAAACATGTTTTTTTCAAAACGCATCAGTTAATAGTGCTACTCCAGCAGAATTCTGCACTGAAATCCATTTCTCAAAAGAGCAAACAGATTTTTTTATATTCAATTTTGAAATCTGACATGGGGCTAGACATTTTGTCAATTTCCCAGCTGCCCCTGGTCATGTGACTTGTGCCTGCACTTTAGGAGAGAAATGCTTTCTGGCAGGCTGCTGTTTTTCCTTCTCAATGTAACTGAATGTGTCTCAGTGAGACATGGGTTTTTACTATTGAGTGTTGTTCTTAGATCTACCAGGCAGCTGTTATCTTGTGTTAGGGAGCTGTTATCTGGTTACCTCCCCATTGTTCTTTTGTTTGGCTGCGGGGGGGGGGAAATGGAGGGGGGTGTAATATCACTCCAACTTGCAGCACAGCAGTAAAGAGTGATTGAAGTTTATCAGAGCACAAGTCACATGACTTGAGGCAGCTGGGAAACTGACAATATGTCTAGCCCCATGTCAGATTTCAAAATTGAATATAAAAAAATCTGTTTGCTCTTTTGAGAAATGGATTCAGTGCAGAATTCTGCTGGAGCAGCACTATTAACTGATGTGTTTTGAAAAAAATTTGTACCCATGACAGTATCCCTTTAATAACTTGGAATAAAAACAAAATAAATAATAAATGTGCATGGCAATAGTGCTTAGAATAGCCCCTTTGTCAATTTTACATTCACTTATTTTAAAGGTTTACTCCTTTAAGCTGGACATATACGGAAAGATAGGCCTGTTTGTTGAGGTAAAGTCCAAATCAGGCTGATCCAATCATTAGCCAGCTTGAAACTGCTGGTACAGACAATTTTGGGCATGAAAATGCAGATTATAGAGCTAGCAATTTAAGGCCTGTGCAATCCATTCCAGACCTTGGACCTGGAGAAAGAGTCATTCCAATAACACTCTCTATGCTTTTTATCCAGCACTTTATAGAAGGGAGATTAGAGCTGTCTGCTAAGCCAATTGCACTTCTAAAAAAAGACTTAATGGACATAACACTGCGGAAAAAGAACTGCAACCTCTTCATTACGTTCTCCCCCCGCCTGCTCTTCCTTTTAAATTCTAATCGTAAAAACGAGATCAATATTGATCATTTTAGTAAAAGGTGACAAAAAAAAAAAAGTACTTACCCTGAAAAAAAATTCCTCATTCCATTTTGGGTTCAAGGTCTGAAAAGAGAAACAGAGAGAAAAAGGATGATTTTAGTATAAGGTTAAATGTGTAGCAGGGGTTTGTACACGTCGGTGGGATATGGGTTCATATTCATAAAGATCACAGGACGGAAAACGATAACGTGAATTGATTGAAATCCTATCTGCCCAGTGACCTCACAGTGTGGAAGTGACTCGGGGGCTCCGAGAATAATTTCCACCTATAAATAGAGATCTATTGATAGCAGGCAGATCAGTGGGAGGCTCAGAGGACTGTCAAGCATATCAATGACAAAGCTAAAATCTTGACCAAACCATGATGATGATGATATCTTGGTTAAAGGGATCCTGTCATCGGAAAACATGTTTTTTTTTCAAAACACATCAGTTAATAGTGCTACTCCAGCAGAATTCTGCACTGAATCCATTTCTCAAAAGAGCAAACAGATTTTTTTATATTCAATTTTGAAATCTGACATGGGGCTAGACATTTTGTCAATTTCCCAGCTGCCCCTGGTCATGTGACTTGTGCCTGCACTTTAGGAGAGAAATGCTTTCTGGCAGGCTGCTGTTTTTCCTTCTCAATGTAACTGAATGTGTCTCAGTGGGACATGGGTTTTTACTATTGAGTGTTGTTCTTAGATCTACCAGGGAGCTGTTATTTTGTGTTAGGGAGCTGTTATCTGGTTACCTTCCCATTGTTCTGTTGGGAAAAGGGAGGGGGGGGTGATAATATTCCAACTTGCAGTACAGCAGTAAAGAGTGATTGAAGTTTATCAGAGCACAAGTCACATGACTGGGGGCAGCTGGGAAATTTACAATATGTCTAGCCCCATGTCAGATTTCAAAATTGAATATAAAAAAATCTGTTTGCTCTTTTGAGAAATGGATTTCAGTGCAGAATTCTGCTGGAACAGCACTATTAACTGATTCATTTTGAAAAAATGTTTTCTTCCCATGACAGTATCCCTTTAACAAGAATGTTCTCATGTACTTGTGCACTTGCTTTTTCCAGTGGCTCCATCAATGAATGCCTGCTTGTTAGGCTAATTATGATCTATTCATTTTGCCCGGCATGATGCAGCCCTCTTAAAGGCAAAATAAAAGGTTTAGATTAATGGGCAGATTTATCAAAGGTTGAATTTCGAATGTATGTGAATTTTTTTTTTTTACTCTAATAAATTCGAATATGCTCACAACTCGAAAAAAAAAATTGAATGTCTAATATTTGATCGAATAGTCTTATTATCTGCAAATATAAATTCCTATTTTTTAAACTCTTCTGGAATCTGGTGGAATTTACACTGACTTTACTGAGGCTCGGATTTGTGGAGAGGCCACCAAGGCCTGAGCTTAGGGCGGCAGGATTTTAGGGGGCGGCATGGTGCCCAACTACACCCACATTTGTTCAGAAACACTGGGGAGGCGCAGGAGATATGATAGTTTTTAAAACTTCCTGTACCCCAATCCTCATTGCTCCGGTCCTGATGATGAAAATTTGATTGAATAAAAGGGAGGGGAGAGGCGACGAACGACAGGGGGCCTAGGGGCGCTTCCTATGTGAATCCGGCCTTGACTTTACTACACGGAATCCCCTTGGTAAAGAAAATGTAGATAAATAGAAAATGACCATCAGCTTTTGAGAAGATCACAACACCCAGTACATGTGAAACTGAGTATTGCTTGGGTTTGGTGGATAACATCCCATGAATTCACTGCTGATCAAGGTTCCAGCAGAATGGCCGGCAGCTAGTAGGTGACAGCTAATGTAACATGAGATATTCTTCTGTGTGCCCCAGTGAGATAAGATACCGAGTTAAAAATAAGCCAGCTAATGTATGTATCTGTGCTAGGAAATGCTTCTTTACAATTTATTGCTCCCTGGAAACATTCATGAATGTCCCACATTTAAATTTGGAAGGGGCAAAGGGGACTGATGAGGATGCTCAGACTTACCCTTTACTCCCTGCTCTTTATTCTAGTAAACCTTTACTCTCTACTCTACTCTTTATTCTTGTAAACCTTTACTCTCTCGTCTTCTGGGAAGGTTTCCATTATATGGTGGAACATGATTGGTGGGATTTGCCTCCTATTGAGCCACAAGAGCATTAATGAATTTAAAATAATAGTTTTAATCATCAGGCCTAAAGGCTACTTAAGGACACCATTGGGTAGAATTGGCATAGATAGAATTAGAAAGACTAGAGGAGAAGTAAACCCTAAAAATCTCTAAAATAACTTAAAATGTAAATTATTAATATACTGAGCTTATTGCACGAGGCTAAAGTTTCAGCTTGTCAATAGCAGCAATGATCCAGGACTTCAAACTTGTCACAGGGGGTCACCATCTTGGAAAGTGTCTGTGACACTCACATGCTCAGTGGGCTCTGATTGGCTGTTGAGAAGCTAAGCTTAGGGCTCGTCACTAATTATCCAGCAGAAAATGAGCTTCCCTGGCTGTAATATAAGCTGATGCTACAGGTTTGCTGATTATTAAATTCTGATGCTAATTGCACTGGTTTCTGTGCTGCCATGTAGTAATTATCTGTATTAATTACTAATCAGCCTTATATTGTGACATTACTATTCTATGTGTACCAGAAACGGAACTAGAGGGGGGCGCAGGACGCGCAGCCGGGCCCCCCGCCCCCCTCCGTACACCCGGAACTGGCCGGGAATATGCGCCGCAAAGCAGCGCGCGGACTGCCGGGGGCCCTGAGGGGGTGCGGGCCCTGGCCGCTCGCACCCCCTGCTCCCCCAGTAGTTCCGCCACATATTGTGAGTGAGTCCCTAAGCTCAGTAAGTGACAGCAGCACAGAGCATGTGCAGTGAATCAGCAGAAAAGAAGATGGGGAGCTACTGGGGCATCTTTGGAGACAGATCTTTACAGCTAAAGGGCTGCGGTTGCCTTGGGCTGGTACAGAAGCACAAAAAATCATGTACAACATTTCTAGCTACTTCTTTAGTTAAGCTTTAGTTCCCCTTTAAGGGAGAGTGAGGTGCATAGAAGAACATGATATGGGAAAGTTACAGTTGGACAAGTTGAGAATGACAATAAGTTTTGCTGATTTTGGCTGCCCAACCATCTAGGTGTATATGTGACTTTAGGGAGGAAGGGGGATCAGTGGGCCCTCCTGTTGCAATTGATTTGTAAAAAGAGAAAATTTAAACTGGGAACACACCTTGATGGCAGAGGAACAAACTGAACAACAAACCGTGTCCCATATCTGCCCCAATCTGCCGTGTGATACAGCCCATGTGAACACAGTCGCGGGGATTCCCAGACAACAGGGCAAATAACAGAAATCTGGTCAGACTCTGAATTCCTCTTTAAATACACTCACTGCTCAAATATTCCTTTTCCATTAATAAGAAAAACAGATCCTGCACATTCCTGGCGGAACAGTGCGGCCAATGTCACCTCGTGGCGGGTTCTACCTCCTGAATCATTAACTTTAGCCACGGAGTGAGCCAAGAATTGGTAAAAAAACAAAAAAACAATAAAAAACACAGAAGCCGCACAGTACGGGTGGAAATAGAAAAGGAATAGAGTGCAATTTACTCCTGTTCCACATACACAATAGCAACTCCGGTACATTATAGGGATACTGTCATGGGAAAAAAAAAGGTTTTTCAAAATGAATCAGTTAATAGTGCTGCTCCAGTAGAATTCTGCACTAAAATCCATTTCTCAAAAGAGCAAACAGTTTTTTTTTTATTCATTTCTCTCCTAAAGTGCAAGCACAAGTCACATGACTTGGGGCAGCTGGGAAATTGACAATATGTCTAGCCCCATGTCAGGTTTTAAAATTGAATATAAAAAAATCTGTTTGCTCTTTTGAGAAATGGATTTCAGTGCAGAATTCTGCTGGAGCAGCACTATTAATTGATTCATTTTGAAAAAAATCTTTTTTTTCCCATGACAGTATCCCTTTATGTACAAACAAAAGAGACGTTTGCTGCCATAGAACTCAGTGCAAATCTCTCCCCATTAACAGCCTTGTGTATCTGTCTAGTTACAAGCCGCTCTGTTTGTTGTGCTCACAACCCACTGTTTTCACTGCACAAAAAGCAACAATCATATTCATACAAAGGCCACACCAACGGAGAATTCTGACTGGCATTTCTTTTATCCTATTATTTTATTAATGCCTTTTCAGCAGGTTTTCTGCAGAAAAAGATAGCGAAGCTGAGCTGTATGTACAGAATCTGCAGCTGCATCGTTCCGTGGTACAGTTATGGGATCCGTCAACCGGAAACCCGTTATCCAGAAAGCTCCAAATTATGACACAGCCATCTCCCATAGACGCCATTATAATCATAAAACATGAAATTAAAAAATTATTCTCTTATTCTCTGCAATAATAAAACAACACCTTGTACCTGATCCAGTAGATACAATTCATCCTTATTGTATTCAAAACTATTGTATTGGGTTTATTTAGAGGCACATTTATCAAGGGTCAAATTTCGAAGCTTTTTAAAACTCCCATAAATTTGAAATTCGAGCTAAATGAATTAATAAAATCGAATTTTCTCAGCTCGTAAGAATGTTATCGACCTGAAAATTCGAATCGAA